>NW_027191735.1:0-2980 GCF_011745625.1 Cladosporium halotolerans
ATGGAGGAGTTGGCAGAGGCTTACCAGGGTTTACGCAGCTGGTACTCGGAAGGACTACTGTGATGGACATAAGCTTCTTACACTCCCGAGCACCCGGGATGACCGTGCACCGAACGAACGACGAACATCCGAGTGGACCCTGAACAAATGAACAAAACCTGTCCAAGAAGCCGAACGAACGAGCACTACGCCTGTTCGGTGTTCGTTTGTTCATTGCCCACCCTGTCTACTTCTAAGAGCCGACGTCACTTGCTTTACCAATCTCCATCGATTCCAGCAGATGTGGTTTCAGCGCTTCTGGAGCTTCTTTGGTTGGCTGTCGATACCACTATTCGCACCAGACATTGAAGCAACCCTGGCCTCAGCCCACGGTATTGTCCTCGACGTGGGAAGCGGCGCGGGAGACTGGCTTTACGCATTGAGTCCACGCAGGAATCCGAACATCTCTAAGGTGATCCTTCTCGAGCCAAATGCTCATTTCCATGCTCGCTTACGACTAAGCGCCCAGGAAAACGGCTTAGCTGGCAGGTACGAAATAATCGGTTGCCGGGCAAAAGATCCCGAGCACGAAGGCATTCAACTACAGACCATCGACACAATCGTCACAGTCCACGTACTATGCAGTGTACCTTCACCACAGCAAGTTGTTGGTGAGCTGTACAACTTCCTCAAACCTGTCGGTCGATGGCTCGTGTATGAACACGTTCGCTCAAACCGAGCACCAGCAGCTGCATGGCAACGTAAGCGATCGCTCCCATCCAACGCGCAAACTGTCACTAACTTAGTAACGGCAGAGATCATCAACTCCGTCTGGCCGTTTTTCCTAGATGGTTGCAGCCTCACATGCGAGACGGAAAAGTATTTGCTTTCCGCAGGTCAATGGGAGAATGTGAAACTTGGTAACGGATCTGGCGAAGGCTACTTCAATCAGCTCCCGCATACGGTTGGTAGCCTAACGAAAAGTTTAAGTAAATAGATCCATATATAATTAGACAGTCATTGGAAGCATTGGATTTCGCGTATTGATTTGGCCAAATGTCCCACAGTCCTTCAGATCTCAACTTGGCAGTCTGAAGCACTTCGTTAGGCTCAAAGGGAGCTGTCCTCCAATCCAAATCTGGATAATAAAGATGTTCATGGTTTACACAAGGCAAGCTTGCGAGTATGTGACTAACCCTCACCCCGTAACTGACGAAACACATTCGGCTTTTCATGTCTAGCACTTAGAACAAGTATGTTGTCGGCATCGAACCGTCATTGTCCCTGCGATCTCAAGACGTAGTCTTGACATGTTTGCCCTACGGACTTCAATTCCACATCTTATACCCGCAATTTAAAGGCGTAATCTCGACAGGTCAGTCCCGCAGCCTTCAACCCCACTTCACTATCCGAGATTGGATGGAGCTTCTAGGGTTGTGTCACATATCCGAAGGACTGGCTTGGCATGCCATTCTGAAATAAACAATTTTTCGCCTCCTGCCCGTTCATTACTCACATAATCCAACGCACGATTTAGAGGACGTGATCCATCAGATCTCCGATACTAAGATGCCAGAAGGAAGGCTAATTAGCGCGTTTTCTAGATGGTGAGAACCCAGTCGCGCTCAAGACAAACATGACCCAGGCTGACATGTTGCAATATAAGCACTCCAGATGCTCAAGCGTCCAGGTGGGACAACCTATGGAAGTCAGGGGAACAAGATTTGTGGGATCGCGGTCAGGCGTCCCCTGCACTGAGAGAATACCTGCAAAGTGACAACTGCCTCATCAAGGCCGTAGGTGAGCATTGCGGACGGCGTCGGAAAGCACTCGTACCAGTAAGAACTATGTCCACCTGGTGGGATTAAATGGCTTTCCTATTTACCTACATAACAGGCATGTGGCACTGGCTACGACGTCATGTTCCTTGCAAAGCTTGGATTCGACACTGTTGGCCTCGAAGTCTCCGCTCAGGCCGTAGACACGGCTAGAGGTTATGCCGCATCAGTCTCCGGTGTCGAAGGCAGGACAAAGGATATTAACTGGGGTAAGGTCGACTTCGTCCAAGGCGATTTCTTCTCGCAAGACTGGGAATCCAACGTCCTCTCCGGAACTATGGGTTTTGACTTCGTATACGATTACACTGTAAGAACAGTTTTTCCAGGAAGAGTCACTGACCACTAATTCGAATCTGAACAGTTCCTTTGTGCACTTCTGCCAGAGAGTAGGAAAGCCTGGGCGGACCGAATGGCCGAGTTGGTGAAGCCAGGCCGCTACCTTGTTTGTCTCGAGTTTCCCTTATGGAAAGAAAACCAAGCTGAAGGCCCCCCCTTCGGCTTGCAAGGCGTGTATTGGAATCTCCTGGCCGAAGGAGGTGACGGCAAGGTCGAACGCGAGCACATGGAGGATGATTCGTTGACTGGAAGTGGACAATTCACCAGAGTTCAACGCCTAAAGCCTTCAATTTCTTTCCCCCAAGGCAAGGGGACGGACATGATCAGTGTTTGGAAAAAGAAGTAGATTTGACACCCATAAATCAGTGCTCCCCCAGCATCCCTGGTCACATGTTTCTCTACCATACTAGCTCGTGAGTCACGCGAGTTTCTCCATCGAGGACAACTGAACTATGCACTACCTAGGCTGTAGATTCCAGCTGGCGACGTCAAAGTACTTGTCGCGATTAAGCGAACAGACCAACATGAGGGCTTTCGCTAGTGAAGTTTCTCGCGCAGCCGCGTGATGCTAGTGAATTACAAATTGTGGTGCCGATGTAACAAGAGTGACGTCTCGGGGTCAGCGAGAGAACATCACGGCGTAGTAGCGACGCTACTTCGTCTCAGCTCGCGATTCCGATTTGATCACGCGACTGTAGCTCGGAGACACGCCGACCTCCTTCCAGCTGGTGATGATGATGAACTTTATTCCGCCCGGCGCTAAGCACCTAAAGGGCAACACTCTGTTTACGTCTAAAAGTCTACGTCCACCTTGAAGAGATTGAATC
>NW_027191736.1:0-2966 GCF_011745625.1 Cladosporium halotolerans
CTAGTAGCCTGCGTACGACCGGTCGACAGTCCAAGCCAACTTCGACAATAGCTGTCTCCGTCGCATTGCAATCGGCACACCTTTTTCTCATAAATCTCAGCTGATCTCGGTCGACTCCCGTGTACTTTGAAGCGATAGTCGAGTCAATGTCGTTTGGGTTTGTTGCTTTCTGAGTCTAACGTGTGCGAGCGAACATGCTCGATAGCCTGCTACAATCAGTCGCTGGGGCTTCGGAGAGTACAATTACAAGGCCTTCTTGGCTTACAGCGATATCAAATTCATGCTCGTAGGGTACGCAAACCGTGATCCGGCCCATCGGCTTGGATTGACTCCCTAGTGACTTGCGGTAGACCAGTCCAGTCACAGCGTCCTGCCTGAACCATGGCTTACCAAGCCGCTTCCAATTGCTAGAGCCCAACAACTTCTTGAGTACCTCTTGCTGTTTTTCTATGTCATAATACTCCCTGGTCTTCGGGAACAGTCTCCAGAAGTCCCTTCGCACGCCAGCGTCGGTTGCGTTGAAAGATATGACAAACGACTGGGTGACATTTTCCGGTACGCTTGATGTGATTTGTGACATGCGGTAGAGTGAGTCCCTGGTCTGCTCGGTGTTCCGTTTCTTGGAAGGCACGTGGGGGAGACCAAAACAGTTTCTAAATTAGGACAGATTGCACAAGCGGTCGGTATGCGGACTTTGCCTGGTATGCGTAATACGCGGGAGTTCCGCCTGTGCGCTTTGTTGCAAAGTGGGCAGAAAAATCTGCCTAAACCAGGCCACCTTTCTCTCCAAAACCGACAAGAGAAGCTTGGTCGCATGCATTTGTCTTTTGAGTCTTGAAGGAATGTTTTGAGCCTGATGACCCAATAGAGCGAATTCTGTCAGGAAGTTCTCGTCGATTTGCGATTTGACAGCGTGTGTGCAGCCCACCTCTTCCGCGGCTGTCAATTTACGTGATGGGAAGTACTCTGTTATAACCGGAACTTCTAATTACTTCATCCTCCCAGCTTCAGCGAACCCAGTTGAAGGCAGTGATGTCCAGGCTTCTGGCCAGCCGAATATCACTGGTGCCAATCCGCATCGCTTGAAGAAAACCAACCCATTTACCCAATCCATAGAGTCTAGTACAGGAACGCCTTCCACCTGCTGAGTGATTCGCACCTTGAGCGATAGATAATTTCGTCGCCAACGATTATCTACATCTATTCCTGCGTGCCAGGATGTGAATATTGCTGTGTTGTCACGCCATTTACCGATAAATATGCCGCAGTCGTTCGGTGCATGCTTCTGAGATGGCCACTTGCACAGGAAAATCAATGCGAATAGCTGCCACAGCCGAGTCTGCCATCAGGCCCTTGTAATTTCTCGCTGCTTTGGGTCTTTCATTGACCATGTCAGCTTCGAGGTATCCTTCAATATTTGAACGTAGAAGATCAAAGCCCTCCATACGCAAGATGTTAGTTAGCTGAAGGAAACAGTCCCTCTGAAAATCGTTCAGTCCTCGGGAATGGCGTTTACGAATCTAATGGCGACAACGAGGCCATTGAGAGGGCCATATTGACACCCCGACGCGGTGCCACAGATATCCTTCCGTCAAACGTCCGGACCTGTAGAGCGACACACGGACAAGTCGGCATTGTTTCAATAACAATAAGTGCTTTATTTTTTCCGGCGGCGCGAATTTGTTGAAAGCGATGTATTGAATGTAGTTTGTGATGACCATTTCTTTACGGCATTTTTTGATCTTTTGTCCGTTTCGAAGAATCTTCCCATTAAGGAGGTACAAGGTCAGCAAGCAGAGATCGACGCTGTAATCTCGGTGACGCATCTCTTTTGAGACAAGGCGGACACCATATTTATAGCTATTTGCTACGATCGGCAGCCTATTCAACTTTTCGTCAAGCTTTCTGCGTTGGATGTCTGCAAATAGCCTTGCCGGCATCGCTCTTCTTTTCGCATCGATTTGGAACGGGTATTGTACCGCATATCTACCAAATCTTTTCAGCATCTCCGCACATATCTTTCCAGATCCGTCGCGTGTCTCGCACTTGAATGCAAGTAAGAACAGCGTTGCTTGTTTGCGGAACTCGCATGCCTCAAAACAAATTTCGCCTTGCAAAGAGCCAAATTGTCGTCTCACCTTTATTCATGGTTGCTGTCGGATGGGTAAACCCATCTTAATTTATGACAGGTATTCTTCTTGGGAAATCCAGGCTCTTTTCCACGAGCGATTCATGGATAGGTGAGCAAGCACATCAGAAACTCCTTGTGGCAAGTCAAATCGCGAAGGGTGAGCAAGTCTAAGGTAGTCTTGGTCGTCTTCTTGGATAGTAGCGTACCACATCTGTTGATCATTCTCTGATCAGTAGCATCGTACGCACGATCATTCTCATACATTATCTACATTCTCGAGGTAAGGACTGCATATTTGTAGCCATCCTGAAACACCAGCGTATGATAAGCTGATAACAGCTGCAGTGTTTCGGGGCAGGAACCCAGTTTCACAACAAGATAACAGCTGCAGCGTTTAGGGGCAGCACCCCAGTTTCACAACACCATCATCAGTGCTTAGAGACAATTGATTCCGTTCTGGTTTTGTAGAATGATCACCAAAAGGCGTATGGTGTATCTGCTCCCACTGTAGACAAGATCCATTGAATCCATGGCAATTTGTTTCTCTTCTGAATCACGTTGGGGACTGCATTCCTTGCCCACCCAGAAACGGCGCACGCCTTTTGCTTTGGCGTAGGCGAAAACTCGCTCAAGTACTTGGTCGCGGACCCTGCTACGGCGAGGATATCTGCCTTGAAATCCGAAGACAGCGTAGCTACCTTTCTTCGTGTCCTCGGGCCCAGGTGTAGGTGTACAGGAGTATGACATCGCAATATAGTACCTCTCCCTTTCATACTGAAATGGCTTTCTGACGCGCAACATATTTGAACCCTCCTTGGGAACTTCGACGCACGCC
>NW_027191737.1:0-2943 GCF_011745625.1 Cladosporium halotolerans
CCACAAGGTGAGGATGCCTCGTGTGCCTCGGTGCCGTAGCCCCTCAAGAGGTAACTCATCTACAACACAAAGCGTGAGCGAGGCCGTGAAGCAGACCCAATCGGTCTCCGTGCGCACAAAGTCTGCACTTTGTACCAGCCTTTTCGAAGACCACCGAGCTTCGGTTCGTCTTTGTCAGAGTCGCAATCGATCATCTCGTCAGCTTCCACAGAGTAAGCCGGACTCGTCGAACGTGTCCCACACCGCAGTCTCCAATCCGTTTCGGGATCGACTTGAACAATGTCGGGCATGAAGGCCGGCCGAAGCACCGCGGAAGACGCTGCGGTAGACAGGGCACCTTTCGATGCGTTCCCGTGAGCACCTGCCATTGAGAACGTCGGTCGAGGTCCCTCAAGAACAGTTCCAGACGCCTCCAAGGTACTGTAGAAGTTGGTGGTCAGGTCTTGAGGTTTGGGCAGGTCGACGGCCCCACCGGAGCTGCGGCCCTCTGCGCATGTGAGAGGACATCGAAGGGTACCGTGCCGATCAGCGTCGTCTTCGTGCTTGCGGGTGTTGAGATTTAGATCAAATGCGAAGCGCTTCTTCCACTTGGCCGAGAATGCTTGGTCGAAAAGCGTGCGAGAGAATGAGCTCCACGGTGCGGGCACACCAACTGGTTGTCGTCGTTTGCGGCATCTCCGGCAGCTATGGGCGTTGATGTTCGACCGTGCCGATGTCGAAGCGCCATCGAAGTTCACTATCCCCTCTGCGGTCTCACGCCTTGTCCCATACCGGGGCACGTCTGGAGCTGCATCCACGTTGCTGCACGGGCTTCGAAGCCGAACGCAGTACGCACACCTGTAAGCACGCCCAAGGACATCACAGCGACTGTCTCGGCGGTCGTCTCCGCACGTCATTTCCGAATCGTGCTCGCAATGGGTGCAGTCTGCTCTTGCGTCTCGGCTCGCGGCGGTGTCGAGCCAGTGCATGCAGTTCGGACGGGCTTCTTCGGTCTCAGGAGAATCTCCTGCGCTTGGTTGCATTCGATGTAGGTCTACAGACCAACATCCTCCGCTCACGCGATCGAGGCTGCTTGGTGTGTCGTAGATAAGCGCATCAGGCGGGAGTAAAGCTGGACAAATTGCATGAATTGTTTTGGGCCTCGGGCGGCCGACCACGGATGCGCCGAACGTACCAAGTGTCATCGACAGTCCTGAATGCATGAAGAAGCGACGCGTCGAAAGAAGGTCCGCTGGAGACAGGTACCGAAGGGGTGGGGGGTGTTAAAGGAACCCCAAGATGACAGCTGAGGCGCGACCCCGTCCGACGAGGCATGCTGGAAGCCGGACGCGGTGGCAACGGCTCTCTTCAAAGACCCCATCACCCCACCACGGTGCCCCCATCATCGGCACTTCGACGTCATTGTTCGGGCAGGCTCTCTCTCAATCCTTCTTTAGTACAACAACGTACGGACCAGCAGGAGTGGAATGCAGCTGGAGCAATCTTTCGCGATCAACACTGAACGTGACGGCCGGCGACCTTGCACTTCATCAAAGAAAGCGTCTCCGGCGAGCAGACTCGAAGACCCGCCGTCAAAGACCGCACCTTCAGAAGGATGGCCGCCGTTCTCACCGCAGCAGTCGCAGTTTGGCGTGGGTACACCAACATGCCCGACTCGTCCGAACAGTCCCATCCAGGCCGGACTGATGTGTATGCTTCTACGCATCACGCGATCCCACGAGCTGTTCCTCCGGGCCTTGCCGAGAGATTGTCTCCTACGAGCAAGGTCAAGACAGCACCGGAGCAACAGCCCTTGACTGATCGTGAGCAGGTGCCGCGAACGGTCGCGGACCAACTCAGCAATGAAAACAGGCGCACTCGCGGTCCCTCCGTGACGACCATTCGCGCAAGGCTCGAGAGCCTAGAAACTCGATGCGATCTACTTGAGCAAGCGCTACAGCGGACGCGCCAGGAAGCCGCATGGGGCAACGTGGAAGTCGCAGCCTCCAGTCACAATGACGACTCTCCAGACACGGACACGAGCGACATTGCCATCGACACGAACCATTGCCAGGCGGCAAATCCCAAAGGACGTCAGAGGCGCAAGTCTGCAAGATCTGCAAGATCAGGAAGCCCTTCGGCAGAGCAACTGCCTCACAAACCAGTGTCAAAAAACACGAGGAGGCAACGCCGCGTCACGGACCTCAATATCGACGGCAACGAAAAATTGAGCTTACAAAGCGGAGGAAACACTCGTCGAAGGTTGCGGAGGTCGGTCAGTTGGCTGGGTTGACGCCGTCAGCGGCAAGGACGCCGTGCACCTTCCCCGAGCATCAGGGAGACGGACTGACCTTCGATCGTAGCCATTCCGTGAAGATGGGAACGGCGTGTTTGTACTGGAGGACGGCCAGCAGTATCTTGCCTCACCACTCCATCTCGCGTGCGTCGGGCTTCGGGTTTTTTAGAGTAAATTACTGTAACACATTACACAGTGCCTTGCAATATCGGCTTCACCCCCACACTCTTCGCGCAACTTAGACGTCAGGGTCTCTTGGCCGGAAATAGATCGGAAGCGGGTCTCTCCGTACGCTTAACCCCTAAGTCTAGGCTAAAGACAGCTGTTCGAAGCGCTAAAACCCACGTGGGCATGACAAGTCTCCAGACTTTTGACAAGTCATTAGCGCGCAACGTATGACAACCAATGAATGGGCTTGTACGCAGAACGACCTACAGTAACAGACTTCCGGGCGCTGGCGTGCGGCTAACGTTATAACCGCGGACGAAGTTCGCAACAGAGAGAGTGTGGGGTGAAGGCGATATTGCAAGGCACTGTATCAGCTTTCGTGTTGTACCACGCCATGACACTACCGCCTTCGAAAGCATCTTTTGCTCTTCTGTAGCCACCCGCCTCCATGGCACGCCGCGCGTGATCCCCATCGTCCCACAGGACGACAGGTTACAGGG
>NW_027191738.1:0-2934 GCF_011745625.1 Cladosporium halotolerans
TCGGTCTAATCAAGCAAGCAAGCAAGCACAGGACCCCATATCAAGCAAGCAAGCGGATGGACCTCAAGCATGGCGCTTGCTTGCTTGTGGACACCACTGAACGCGAGGACCTGCATCAGAACCCAATTTCTGGAGGGCTAGATAGGCCTCTGGAAAGGAGGGAACGGATGGGGAGACCAACAGCGGATAGCTTCAAGCTTAACAGTCGATACCTAAAACGTGAGCACGTCTTCAGCAGGCTGGGAAGCACTGGAAATGAACGGTATCCCAGTACTTTCTTGTTTTGGAGGGACATTGCTCAGTGCTGCTGGCGAACAGAGGCCAGATGGGTGCTTGCTCCGGCTCATCAGGAATACAACAATGCGTCCAACTATAATGACCGAAGAGCACGGGCTCAAGATGAAGATCAACGTAAGCGCCAAAGACGTCGCCGCATACGAGAGGATGGCATCGGAGCAGAACTGACAAAACAACGAGCTATGGCTCGCAATGCACAGCATCGCGGGTCAGAACCAAGGGCAAGGAGATTGGCCGAAGGTGTAGGCACGTCAGTCTTGACACCGCGCACCCAAGAAACCTGCGAAGGGAGCGTTTCAGTTCTGGAGGACTCTATTCAAAAGTTTCTCAGAGATGTTCCAGAAACATCTTCACAAAACTCGCAGCTCAGCGGCAGCGACGACGAAAAGATGGAAGATAAACAATCAGACCATGCTGCAGAGGATCATCTCGGCCCATCGTCAAGCTCCGTAGAGAATTTGGGGCGGAAAGATGGGGAGGAACTGTTCCGAAGGCGATCAGAAGGCCCATGTACTGGAAGATATCACCTACTAAACCTCGAAGGTGATAGGGACGAGATGAGATTTTCTGTCGAACCTCTGAAACCGAAAGCCAGACATTCTACTGACAGCTTGGAACGGTCTTTGTGTTCTCAACGCGACGCTGTTGGGGCGGGTGATGCAGCACAAGACCAAGTCCATAGCGAACAAGAGATATTCGAGGATGATGACAATAAGACAGGAGATGTCATCGCTGATTATCTACACTCGGGCGCCAACGACGAATGTGCCCCAATCTCCCGGACATCGTCGGTATACTCCTTCGAAGAAGACTCAATCAACGAAGCCAGACGGGTAGAGTCTCATACCCTGAACGATTTTGCAGCGCTCAAAGAGTATGGACTGAACAGTGAGACGCCAAAAGATGAGAGTGCTACTGGTGATGAAAATCAGAATCTGGAACTGCGTAAGCGCGATAAAGACAAAGCCGCCACGGAAGACAGTGTGAGGATCCCACAGCGTCCACCGCAGGTCTTTAGACAAGAAGATATTGCAGATCGTACAGTTGAAACTCCGATGATCCTTATAAGGCCTGCTAGCTTCGATAGTGCTACAGCACAGGATCCAGGGACATTCACGAAGCAGAGTGATAGAGGATTGCCCGAGCCAGAGAGGCCTGAAGCGAGCGGAAGCACGCTCTTGGGGCCCGACCCTAACAGGCCGATAACTCAGATATTCCTGAGCTCAGAATTTGACCCGATAGGTAACAGAGGTAAACAGAAAGGGGCCATCGTCAGTGAAACACAGACACCAGCCAGGGATCGCGTTCCTTCTGCGGCCCTTGAAGTCGACAAGAGTAGCAAAGAGCAATCCGAAAGTGCAGAGTCAAAGCAGAAGGATTACGTTCCATTGACAAGATCCGAGATGAATCTATCATCGGTGGAGCATGGGTCTCAAAGTGGGTCTCAAAGTGGACACAATTTGCTGCATCAACATCTCAATAGCCCGAACGCAGATGGAGCATCGAGCTCGGGGCCTCAAAGCAACCGATTGACTCAGATTGCCTTGAGGGAGGGCATTACTCCCCTGGGCCTGACAGATATGGCTGGTAAGAAGCGAAAGCGTAAAGAAAACGAAGGCTTCAAGTTCAAGCCTCGACGTCAGTAGTAAAAGGTTAGCTAAATGCGTGTGATACCATCATGCGTCGGTATTTCCAACTCGAATCTTTCGATGGTGCATCAGACCTCATGGTCCTTGAAAAGAGCGTTGCTGTCGCTTACGAATGTGAGAGCGCAATGCAGTCGACCACGGCACTATGTGCAGCACACAGTATGTATCAGATCAGATAACGTTACTGTAACTGACGTTAGCTCGATAATTTAACAATTGTGCAGCTGGAGAGTTCCACGTGTTGAAAGCTGAGGATGCTCAGACCCCTAGCTTCACCTACCTCCTCCTCATGAGCACTGAAGGCTGGGATGCAGGGACACCCAGCCTCTCCAGCCTCTCAGCCTTGAGAGAATGCTGGTATATGTACTCACCTCCTGTCTGCTCAGATAGCTAAAACAATCCAATTTCATCTATTATTGTTAATACCACGGTTTTTTTTTGGTTTTTTTGTAATCATATTGTATACAAGCTGTTCAGCTTATGACAAGCCCGGGCTAATCTCTAGACGAATCTCTTGGTCTTCTATCTGTGCTCCTGCGTTGGTGTCATTCCTTCGATCCTGCTCGCCATCCCGACTTAGTCAAGTCGCCACGGGTTTTGGGCTCAGCGCCCTCATACTAGCTTGTCTTTGGTTTTGCCACATCCTCTCTCGCCGTCTGCACTCATCTCGCCTCCTCCCTGCTAAAGTTTTCTCTCATCGTCCGTGTCCCCCCGGTCGAGCAGACCAATGTCCCACTCGTCGATCTCTTGTGTGTTGTTCGCCTCTGTCTTTTCGCCGACTGCTGTGCACTCGATGAAACGCAATACTGCCTCGACCGCTGTCTCCCCGAACAGGGCCAGTAGGTCTTGCTCATTCCTTCTAGCCGATATCTTGATCTTCTTCGCTTCGAGGGCACGCAGCATCTGCTCTCGCTCTCTTCTCCATTTGCGACACTTGAGCATCAGATGTGCCACGCTCTGTCTGCTGTCATCACACCACCAGCATCGG
>NW_027191739.1:0-2909 GCF_011745625.1 Cladosporium halotolerans
GCTTGCTACTCTCAAGCTCAAGCAATCAAGCAAGCCCAGTCAGTCAATCAATCAAGCATATAGTTCCCGCTTGAGCTTGATTGATTGTGCAGAAGTCTGGCTAGACGAGAGTCTGTTTGACCGCCTGTCATCCATCGTTATCAGCTGATTGTGATGAAGGCGCTGGAGTATAGAATCTCCAGCACTGTTAAACTACCTGCCTGGCAAAGTGTGCCTTCATTTAAGCTCCATGTGAAAGTGACGTGAAATGACAAACAAGCCTTGCAAAACAAAGCTGACTGGTCCCTCGCTTTGACAAGGAAAAGGGACCTCTGATTACGTGAGGAAATAAACAAAGCATTTCGTTTGCTTTGCGCGCTTTGTCTGTGGACCAGTCTGACTCAACTTCGACAGCAAGTCCGATCGTCAGCCCATACCATGACAACACCCTCTCCTGTCCTCGGAGAAACCGTGCCACAGTCCCACCACAATGACCGGACAACTAAGTTAACCAACTTTCGGTCGCGCCTCGCAACCAGCTACATCGAACGCATGTGTCCCGACTTCGCCAACGGCCGCACCTCACCCTCAGCCACCACCTGTGTAAAGTTAACCAAACACCACGACCAAACCTCCCGATCCTCACCACCAAGGTAGCTCCGGCAGCCCTGACTACTTCTCCTAACCTATAACGTACTTCACGGGGTACTTGGTCGGTCGGTGAAGTTGGCCAGAATTCAGCCAAGATTTGACATAACTGTTCGCATTTGTACACAGCCGTTTCACAACGCCCGACGCTGCGGCCTCCCTTGGAGCTCGGGAGACATCAGCTTGATGATTCCTGCGGCCCTCGCTCGGCTCCTCATACCCCTCCTGAAACCAGCGCCACCGACTGATACGCGTTGACCGTACACTAGAACTATTGTTTCGACCGTGCATGGGCCGTGGGGGCCAATTCAGTGTGGTCCAGTTGTTGAAGGCTGTGTCCGCACGAGCACTTTACATGACGCCTCCCGCGAGCGCAAGAGTCAGGACGATCCTGACTTGGAATTTCGACCGTCTGTTGCCGGAATAAGTTATACTGCAGGAAATAGCGTGAAGAAACGCTAATTTGGAAAATGTAATAGTGGTAACGTCACTGATGGGGAAGCGGGACACAAATTTAGGTTCTCTCTACGTAAATTTATCTACGCGCCGCTACAACGATACCGTCGTCTTCAGAATCTGTAGCAATATTCTCGATTACGTCCTCTTCCTCGTATTCGATTTCGAGATAGTACGGTTAGTACGGCGGCTCTTATTCGACTTTGATTTTGACGCTTCAGCTTCAGCTCTTTTGACTGCCTCGAGGATTTCCTTTGTATTAAAGATGAATTTACCCTTTAAGGCAAGGCGCTTCCCTTTTTTACGTTCCTTACGTACCCGTAAAAGCTCCCCTTGCTCGGTATTCTCCTAACGTAGAAGGATTTGATTTGATTGATTTGATTATGTCCTACTCGGTTTCAGCCGTCTTTCCCAGCAGCTATGCCCGGTGGAGGAGGGCGCGGCAGACAGCCGACGCGTCCGTGCGCGGCCTCCGCCGTATTGGCCAAGGTGGCGCAGTTCAGCAAGACCTGTCATTGTGAAGGTCGGCATCGAGCCGCAGAGCGCGCGGCATCCGTCGTCCCGGCCACAGTGACGACGGTAGGCCATGCTAGCTCCTACGGGGGGCAGCACCCAGCCACGGGGCGCGTAGCCTCCATTGTATTGGCCGAGATGGCGGTCCTCAGTCAGGCCTGCCATCGTGAATGGTGGCATCGAGCGTCGGCAAGCGCAGTTCCCGGCACCTCGGCCAGTTTACAGTACTGTGGCGCCAGGAACTAAGGCCTGTGAGGTAGAGTCCCGCCATTGACCTCGCTGCCTGCTATTTCCTAGCCAAAGTGACGCTCCAGGCCCAGGTCTGCCGTTTCCGAGAGTCACGCCGCATGCTCGGGTTCGTCCGACGTCAAGTTGCAAACCGGAGGTAACCTTGCCAGGTCTTTTGCAGATGCCCTTGACGAGTCGGCCTCAGACCATCCTATTGGGACCGGTGGTCTGGTGCGGCCCGTGACGCACGTCCAAGTCCTCGATGCCCGCTTGGAGTTCCGAATGTTGATCACATCGCTGACCTTTAGACTGGCTGGCGCGCATCCTGTCGTCAATTTCAGCAGGAGTACCAGTCACGCTCCAGCGGGGTAGACGGCCCGAAAGCTTCGTGACTAGTACTGCTACATGTTCCTTTTGAACCTGCCTCATGCGTGGCATCTTGTGCGAGTCCACTCACCAGCGTGTAGAGGTCGTCCTGACTCAAGCGCTGGGATTGAAAGGGACTCTTGTAGCACCACGTTGGGTTGGCCTTCAGTCCAAAGTTCTGGCGCGACAGTAAGCAGGTCTGGACCCCAATCACTTACACAGTACTCCACTACGCTTCACATTCTTGACTAAAGCTTCAGTAAGATTGCTTCCCCGCCACGTTCGACCAGACCCGCTGAGGCAGCAAGCAGGTCCAGGCCCCCCGCATCCAGCCCTGACCCACCAGACGGCTTGGCTTATGTTCCAGCACTATCGATTGTGGAATCACTGTCCAGGATTGCATCGTCTTTCTGATTAATCCCTACGCGGCAGATGCCGTCACCAAGTCCTAAGCCAAATCGAGTCCGAGCTTAATTGCATGCGGCTTGAAGCCAAGGTGCGGAAGCTGCCGCGCGCGGAGTTTAGAAGTCTTCCCCACTTCAAGCACGGACACACTTCAAGCACGCTCGACGCGACCCCGACGCGCTCTCTTGCTCGCGCGATAATTCGACAATTTTTTTTTTTTTTTTTTTTAAATCATACTGCATTCAAGCTAAATAGCTTATGGCACGTCGACTATCTTCGCGACGATCTCTATGGCTTCTATGTTTGCTCTCGCC
>NW_027191740.1:0-2889 GCF_011745625.1 Cladosporium halotolerans
GAACAGCCCTAGCGTCTTGATAGAAGATAGCGATCATGGGTATGGATTCGTCAGGCACAATCCACGCCCAGCAAAGCCGCGCAGCAACGGCCTCACCGAAATACGTGGACCTTACTATTCCGCCATGGGAAAAAATTACCTTTCCGACGTTCTCGAGACGATGGGTCACCATGTAGATGGGCTCAAATTTGCCGGAGGTAGTTTCAGTCTGTTCCCGGAGGTCAAGCTTAGGGAGCTCATCGACATGGCTCACGAGCATGGGGTGTATGTGTCCACAGGTGGATGGCTGGAACACGTGCTCACTCAAGGGAGGAACAACGCTGTCGACAGGTACTTGGAAAAGTGCAAAGACCTTGGGTAGGGACACCTATGCCCACGCCTTGCGGTCGATAATGAGATGCCCCGCTAACACACACTGCTCTAGCTTCGATGTACTAGAGGTCTCATCCGGATTCCTTTCTCTGCCTCAAGATGACTGGCTCCGCCTCGTCGATCGCGTGCACAAAGTTGGTCTCAAAGCCAAGCCTGAGCTTGGCATTCAGTTTGGCGCTGGTGGCGATACCGCAGCTACCGATCTCGAATCGATCGGCACGGCTGATCCGAGTCGTGTCACAGCCATGGCGAAACGGTTCATCGATGCTGGCGTCGAGCTAATGATGATCGAGTCTGAAGGAATTACGGAGAACGTGAAATCGTGGCGGACAGATGCGATCCAAAGCATCTTATGCGACGTACCGATGGAAAGGGTAATGTTCGAAGCAGCTGATCCGGCAGTGTTCAATTGGTATGTAAGGGAGTTCGGCGTTGATGTTAATCTGTTTGTGGATCACTCGCAGATTGTCCAGTTGAGTTGTTTGAGAGCAGGAATCTGGGGCATGGCAGACACGTTCGGCAAGATCGCGACGTTTAGGCCCGCGTGAATCAGCTATGGCCGCATGTAGGGCAGCTCAAGATATGTAATCCGTGTTCAGCTCCACCGGCTAGTTACGTCAAAAAATGTCTTGCGTGATAGCTCAAGATGATTGCAGGAAGGGACTAAGCCCGTATCAAGTGATTGGACTAAGGTCATTGAACAAGACTACGGCTAGTATAACGTAAATTACCCGAAGTTTGCGCAGACCCAAAGTATGCGCACAAAATCCGACTTGTGAACTTCAAGGTCGTCGCATTGGACGAGCTACAACGATCACACTACCTTCGGACTCCATCTCCGAGTCTTCTATATACACATCGTCATCTGACAGAATTTCGGTGGCCTGTACAGTATCTTTGACCTTTGCACGTCGCTTCTTCTTCCCAGATGTACTTTCAGCTTCCATCGTGATCTTCAAGATTTCTTCTGGTGTCGAGAACACGAATTTGTTCTGTAACATAACCCTTTCGCCCGTTTTTCGTTTCTTACGCGCCTCTAGCCATTGCCTCTGGGCATTCCGCTCTTGTACAATGGTTACCATCTCCGTGTGACGCCGTTCAAATCCCCGGACCGTGCGGCTCGTGTAACGCTTCGTCCGCGGCGTGAGGTCACTGGCGCCGTTGATGTTACGCATGAGCAGCGCATTTGCTTGTCGTAGTTCGGTGCCATCTGGTGGAGAACTGTCAAGTACTGAGGCGTCGAGATTGACTTCTGCAGACGAGCCATTGTTCGATTCGGTTACGGATGTCGACTCACAGGAATGTCCCACTTTTTCGAGAATCATATCAGGATACAGTGGATACAGACCAGTTGCGCGCCATCCATTACAGATGTTAGATGCCGATCGTGTTTTCGTGCCCAGGCCATGCACTTTTGGCCCTTTCCCAAATCCGACAATCTAATCTCCGTACACGTGCTGAATGCGATGACGTTGGTGTCGTCTACGAAGTCGTCGCAGAGGCGGCTTGTCCCTCGATTGGGCACAAAGCTTGCATCTTTGACGGATCCGGCGAGTGGCGGTCTGCCTCATCCAACAATGAGTTTTGTCGTCGCAATAATTCCTGCGCTAGCGGACTACCCCTCAGCCGTCGCGTGCGGCCTCTGCACCGCAACGAAGCGTAAGTCGGCGACCCTCGCCGGCACGCCAGCGAGCTGCACATACGGCGCTGGTCGTAGAGTACGTATGAGTCGACAGTGTCCTGTCTCTTGCCTAGCTCGCTTGCACATCCACTGGGCTTCTTGTCTTCCAAGTGTCCCTATCTCCGTCCATCTTTTTCAATCAACCAAGCGGCGGGCGCTAGGGGCAATAAGCGCTGGGCCGACCTCGGGCCCAAGACGACGGTTTTTAGTAGGCAACAGTCAGATAATATCCTGACGGCCATAGTACCTAGTCCGTGGAATTTCTTGACCTTGTTCGACAATGTTCGTTCTGTCTCTCCAGGTCAGCTTGCTTCCCAGATATGACTCTTACCTCTACCAGGGTGCGCCACCCAGTAAGAGAGGCAAACCCACCGACAGGCGAGACTTTCCGAGCTTCCGCGTAGTACCCCAGTGCTAAAGAGATAGATGTATGTGGTAGATGGCACTTGTGGCTGAAGTCGTCACCATTCACGCTGCGCTCCGCCGCCTTCACCCAAAAGGCGCGCTGCCGTGGCTGGAGCTTTTGGCACGTTCGCACCTTCGTCCAAGACGAGAAGTATCACGTGTCTTCGTCTGCGAAGGACTAGAAGAAAGAGTGGGCTTGTCTGCGTCCCTCGCTACCCTACGCACTATACTGTATTTGGCTCCTGGGAGGAAGCGGGGGCTGGGAGGGCGAATTCTCCCTCCCGTTGCTGCTGACTGTGCCGAAAGACTCAAAAGGAGTGCCCTCCGAGACTTAGAAGTCTTCCCTGACTCGTGCACATCCCTGGCTCGTGCACACTGCTTTCGCGTCGTGACCATCACCTTCGCACTATTACATCTTGACGTAAACACAT
>NW_027191741.1:0-2879 GCF_011745625.1 Cladosporium halotolerans
TCGAAGCGGAGCGTTACAATTCGAGGCCGGAATAGGAAATCCCCGCCAAGAGCGTTACAATTCCCGCTGAAAAGGGGAGTCGCTTTGGGGTAGAACTATAACAGTATTATAGGCAACTATAATACATTCCGTCCAAACCTTATTCTGAAGTGCCTATCACAGCAACAAAAATGGCATCCAAACGTGGCCGGCCAGTCCTTGACGACAGCGGAGATGCTGCTGTTGAGCGCCGGCGCATGCAAACACGGGAGCGCGTACGTCAGCTCCGTCAAAGGCAACGAGAAGAACATAATAGAACGACGGCAAGATCCGCCGAGCAACTCGAACAAGGCGAACAGATAATAAATCTTACAACCTCCGCCGAAGAAAATGCTGCAGCAACATTATTGCAACTTGGGCTCCGTGTCCACGGAATGAGCCTTCCACAAAATTCCGCCGAAGTAGACTGCAACAGAACGCGACAGATGTCGACGAACAACACGATATGTACCAAGAAGAAGAAAGAGCCCGGGACGATATACCGCGTCAGATAAATTTACCGGAGGGATTCTTCAAGCGATTTGCTGCAGGGCCGAGTCGAGCGCCAAAGGACGCTTCTCGGAATCGATCCTTACTCACAGGACATTTCCAGTCGCTCCCAGCAAGGGCCGCCACAGACAACGGAAGGACACGACGTGTGAGTAGTAGTAACCTTAACGGGCCTTTACTACCTTCTCCCATTGCTGGACCAAGTAGAGCACATTCACAGCCTGAGTCGTACGATGATGTACATTCCGCAGAGAACCAAGAGGGGCCTACAGATACCCAGCAAGAGCAAGCGGGCAGAGACGAAGGCTTCGTGGACAATGCCATGAGCGACATAGAACATGACTGGAATATCAACCCTCCGGTAGAAGAATTGAGTGATCGCCCGGGCGGAAGCGAGGATCTCCTAGGCCAAGAGCAGCTTCGTAGCCCAGAGCACAACCGCAGTGACAGTGAATCCCACGTCAGTTTCCAATCGGAGCATTCGCCCTTGCATGGTGAAGATAGTGAGGATGATGAAGCCACACCCCTTGAGTTCGTGGTCCAGAAGCTTTACGAGGAACTAGTGCACGGTTTCCACGGCTGCACAGAGGAAGAGCACGATGAACACCGCAGGCGACATTTGATCGACGTAGGCGATAACCACCACAGCCTTGCAGAGATGTTCAACGACGATACCTTCCCATCTGTGCTGGGTTTGCAGGAAATGATCACACCCGAGCGTCTCGCTCGGGAGAGGAGGCCGTCAGCTGACCAGTGGAAGTCCATATTCTGTGGCATACCGACCCACGGCCGACAGCGCTATCCCATCAACTTATGCTTACACGAAGAGCAGAGTCGCGCGACCGACGCCGATGTAGCATTCGACATCGACAGTTTCCTTGGTTTCGCGACGTCGCTTGCGTTCGCGAAGAAAGGCCTGTGGTCCCAGATCGCGCCGCAAACCAGGCAGAACATCAATGCAGATGTACACATCCGCGACCGCATGTTTACCCCAAATGTAGACCCCGAGAGAGCCGACCACTCCAGGCTTGCGATGCTACAGCGCATCCCACACTTCATGCTCGGCCGCATCGAAGGTGCCCACGACATCACCGTCTACGTCTTATTCCCACACATTCCGGTACTCGGGGAGAAGTTCAAGTCTCTCAACAAGGAACAGCTCTCCCGATGGGCGGACCGAATATATCTTCCGGCCCTGCACAAGTTCTACAAGGCTCACTACACGCAGCACATTCCAGCAAGCTTTCAGACGGCCTCCGACAACTCACGAGCGCACAACGTCGAGACCCGACAAGTCGGAGGGCAGAGCTACAAAGCCAAGCGTGCTGTAGGGTACCACCTTCAACCGGAGTACTTGGATCACGTCTGGGATGATGTATTGACAACGATCGCAACCGTCCCAGGCCTGGCAGATTTCAGAGACCCCCAGATATTTTTTTCGTCAAAGGGCACGAAGTTGCGGTTCAAGACCAGCGATACTCGACCAAGTCTCGGCGACGTAATGCAATACTTTGAAACATTCCTCGAGGACTGTCTCGACCTCGACTTTGTTGAGCTGGACAGGCTCTATGTCGACATCGGGAAAGAGATCTGTCCTCAAAGTAGTCTGATCATGGGACAGCAGCGACACCTGGATGATGAACCTCAAGTGTATGCTTGGAAGCGATGTTGCCAGGAAAAGTACATGAAATGGATGTACGATGATCGTCCTCCGATCCAAGGCGAAGGACAGCGGTACTACACGCAAAACATGCTCTACGACACAGGTTCCCTGACGAGCGTCACCCCAAAGAAGTCGAGGCACAGAGAGGGAGGCCTCATATACAGCCAGTTCTACAACTCCGTCAAGGAGATCTACGACGCCAACAAGTGCTTCCCGTTCGCGAACGACGCTATGGAAGAGCTCGCCCTAGACCCCAACATCCGGAACGCAACAAGGAACATACTTGGAGGGGGCCGTCGAGACGCGAAAACCGTCGAGGTGGGGTACTTGGCAAGTAAGCAACGGACCCATCGTGCACTACGAGACGCACGACAGAAGTCGTACGGCATCCGCGAGGAGCACCGCGTCACGTGGGCTGTGTTTCAGGGAATACGGGATCGCTTCCGTATCGAGGGCACAAGACAGCCAGTGATGCTTCTGGACGAATGCCCTTCTTACTCATGGGCAATCAGAACTGAAGTGTACGTCGACTTCTTGTGGCGCAGTGTGGACAAATTCGCCGCCGGATTCGAGATTGTCAAAGCCCGCAGCCGTAAGGACTTCACCACCTGGGAGCAAACGAAAATGATGGCGATGTTTTTGCGCTGTCTCAGATACGTGTGTGGAGGCCACTTGCTTGAACAGGAGG
>NW_027191742.1:0-2864 GCF_011745625.1 Cladosporium halotolerans
GAGGGAGGCCGGCAAAGTATGCCACCCCAGAAGATAAAGCACGTGCGGACGTTGAGCGTAGGCGAGAGCTTCGTCGAAAGGAAGCCCACGAGCGACGCGAACGGTTGCACGCGCAGTTCTATGGGGTCGAGTACACGCCACCTGCGGATAGTAAAAAGGGGTCGCGACTCGAGATAATCATAGAAAATCCTGGGGGATTGAAGAAGACGGAGCGCTTTGACGAAGACTCTCCCGCAGACGCGCCCAAAACATTGAAACACAACGGTATCGACGGCCATGACAACGAACATAAGCCACAAGCGAGACGCAGTGCCGCTCCGCCAGAGCCAAAGCTATGTGGGGAACAGCTACGGGTAGCCGATCTGGTGGCCTGGGGCGACAACGTTTTCTACACAGGCGGGGCAGGGACGGGCAAGTCAACGGTCCTACGAGCAATCGTGAAGGAGCTGCGCGAACAGGGTCGAGGAGTTCAAGTCGTGACGCCCACGGGTATCTCTGCGCTCAACGTCGGTGGTAGCACATACTTCACATGGGCTGGCTGGAACCCCAGTGTCGCGAAGAAATCCATCAAGGAGATCAGGGCTCTAGCCATGTCTAAAGAGCGCCGGCAGAGAATCGTGGACACGGACGTGCTCATCATTGACGAGATCAGTATGGTCGAATCCAACCAGTTCCGACGCTTGGATCAGGTCTGTCGCGAAGCACGCCAAAGACACGATCGGCCGTTCGGCGGAATGCAAGTGGTGGTCACAGGCGACTTCTACCAACTGCCACCAGTCAAGCCGTTTCAAACTTGCTTCGACTGTGGGGTTGAGCTGATGACAAGAGCGCTCTGCCACGAGTGTCAGATGTCGATCGGAGAGGGAGAAGAAATGCATCAGTCATCAATGTCCAGACCGCGCAAGGACTGCCGGCGGTGCGGCGCGGAGCTCAAGAAGCAGATGGACTGTCCAAGTTGCAAGGGCGCTTTCGAGGACGACGATCAATGGCCGTTCCGTAGCAACGCGTGGCGAGATTGTGGCTTTCAAGCCGTCTCACTGACGGAGGTACACCGACAGAGCGATCCGACTTTCGTCGGCATACTGAACACTCTTCGAGTCGGTAGCAAGCTAAACAGATACCAGCTGTCGCTTTTGGACGACCGAGAAAGCGACGTTGGCGAGGCGGTCGAGCTTTCTCCCGTGCGCAGAGAAGTCGACCAAAAAAACCGGAAAGGCTTCGACGCGATCAGAGGCCCGGTCCGCACGTACAAATGCCAGGACTACGTCCACATTCAGGCGAAGCACCCTCATCTCGAAAGTAAAAAGCAGCGGGACGGCGACGGCAACTTGGTAGGCTGCCAGGATCATCGCTTCCCGCCGCTGCTGGAGACCAAGCTCGGCATGCCGGTCATTCTTCTGGCAAACATCAATCCAGAAGCCGGGCTGGTGAACGGTAGCCAAGGTCGTATTGTGGGGTACTCGCCACACGAGCCGCTCATGCAGGCAAGACAACGAAGGTTGCAAGCATCTGGTGAGTTTGGACATTTGGAAGAGCACCAGATCGTCTGTTGGATGGAGCAGCAGACACCCGATTTTCCATTGCCCATAGTCGAGTTCGAGAACGGGGAACAGTGCCCGGTGTATCCAGTCTGTCAAGATACCGAGCTGGGCGACCCACCACCGTTCAGCGTGGTAGCGCGGACGCAGATTCCATTGCTTCCGGCTTGGGCGATAACAATCCACAAGTCGCAAGGCATGACGTTGGAGAAAGTAGTGGTGAATCTCGATCACATATTCGAGCCGCAGATGGCGTATGTGGCATTGTCTCGAGCCCGCAGTCTGAAAGGGCTCAAAGTAGTGAGCCGCGTCGGCTTGCAGGCGCTACAGGAGCGAGGCATTTTGGGCGGTGGCAGTCTCGTGGTGAGGACATTCATGGAGGAGACATTCGGTCGATCGGAACCGGCTAGGCGATCTATAAGATGAAATCAACAGGCGTGCAACGAGCGTCGCGAGGGCGACCCGTAGTATTCCAACCATTCTGCAGTAACGTGAAGTAATATGAGGGCCAGCAGCCCAGCTCGACAGCCCAGCACAACCCCTCCGCATGTTGCATAAGTAAGAGCATACGAGGACCAGCAGGCGGACGCCCGTCCACGATCCGGGAAGACCCCACCACGCAATGCATGTCGAGAGGCGCGTGCGCGAGCGTGCACACGACGATATGACGCAGAAGTGCGCCGGGTTCGACCGCCGCATAAACAAGGGACTGATATAGGGTGAAAAGCGGCCGAGGCGGCGGAAGAGAGCTCAAGCAGGAGGCCAGCTTGCACTTGGTACCGACGGCTGATCGCAGGCAGACGCTCGAAAATGGCCGGATCTGTCAAACCACAACTCGTGAGGGAAGCCGACATCAAGGTCACGATCGAGGCCGAGATCGAAAGATTATGGGAGAAGAGGGGCAAGCTGGCGGCGAAGATCGCGCGGAAGGAGGAGATGTTGCACAACGTGCAGGAACTTCTGAGCAGCGACAGGCTCATAGCTTCCACAGCATGGATGCTCGAGGGCGAGAGGAAAGAGATGAAGGAAGGGGTTGAGAGGATTCGGATGCAAGTCTCGAGTATCGACCGAACGATTCTGTCACTGGAAAGCGAAGCAGACTGCGCAGAAGACCCAGCTGGATACCGAGAGTCCGAGTGCACCGCATCGCAACGAGTGGAGCGAATCGAACTAGAGGAAGCCAAGGATGGACAAGACGAAACGATGGAGGCGTCCGACGAGACGACGGATTCAAGGCCGAAGGAGAACGAAGATGTCATCTTCGATGTTCTACTATGCCACAAACAAAGAATTTTGGACGAGTGGGACGAGCCATCAGACAGATGG
>NW_027191743.1:0-2805 GCF_011745625.1 Cladosporium halotolerans
CATTCCCAGACATCCATGTTCATATCATGTCGGAATGATGAACATGACATGACGTAATGAACATAATGAACATAATGGACTGTCGGTGTACTCTCTGGGATGTTGATACTCAGTTCCATTGATTGATCATCATATTGATTTGGCGAGCTCCATCAAACACTTGAGTGATATCATAGGGTGATAATTGAACATAGTCATCATTGCTGACATAGGAAGCAATGTAACACTCGAAAGTGTAGTCTCGACTCGCTACTGAAGTCATCCCACACGCCTGTCAACTCATCAAGCGTCTTGTCGTGATTGCTGCTTATTGAACAGAAGCGTGAAGGTAACCAGAAGCTTCACCGCCGCTGACAATATTAAGGTGTTGGCCGAGCCAACTGTCTTGTACATGAATGCACCAGCGAAACTCCCCCCTATCAAGGTGGTAAGAAATAGTGCTCGGCGGTTCCTTGGCCGGTTATTCGATGATAACAACATTGGGTCAATGACGAAGTCAACCCAGGCTGCGGTGGCCATTGCAGTAGTGATCTCCTGAATTCGCATTGGTCGCATTGATGCCACCTGTGCGCCTGAAGAAAATGCTAGCAGTGCAATAGATCCCATGGCGAAAGGGCCAGTCCCCTGGCCACCACTTACACCCTGGACGGCGGCCGCGCCGAAGACCATAAGAGTTTGCGCGAGGTGTGTAGCGAGTAGCCAGTCCCTACGACTTGGGCCGATGACATTGGCAATCTGGCCTGTTATTGTGGCACCCGCGACGAACGTGGCTAGACTGATGCCAATGTTGGGCAGGCTGAATTGGTCGCCACCGAGTCCGGCTGCCCCCACGGCCAGGACGACTGTGTTTCCTGTCTGGTTTGAAGCAAAGCACTTGAAATCCGGAAAGGCGATTGCGTCTTGGACGCCAATGCTGAACGTCAACAAGAGAAGTTGAAGCTCGATGAACAAGTCGACACGAAGCGTTGCCGCAAGATACGTCCTCATCTTTGAACGTAGAGATCCTTGCGTGTTATATGCTGCGACATGTTAATGCTTGGTCCATCTCATCATTGGAAGCGTACACATACCTCCTGTGAGTTACTTTCTACTCGCCTTGGGAGCGGCTTTTGCTGCCTTCAGAATAGCCACAAGTCGCACGACGCTACCCTCACTCTCAGAGAAATCCACTTTGTAGGCGTCAATCTTATCTGAAACAAGGGGGTGACACGGACACCTCGAAATTGATCCCCGTGCGGTGAGGTCGGAGAAGTGGGGACCCCGGTGACCTCGGCGACCTCGAGCTGATGCGCAGGTCTCGGGAGACTAGCAGTCTCAGCTCCCCTAATACTGACCGCCAATGTTTTGGGGACGAAGACGGCGTTCACAACGCTTGATAGGGTCAAGCATTTACGGGCTCACGGGAATGGCGATCCTCCGCTTCGGCGGCTTCAACGGCGTCACGCAAGAATGACGTCTGTGTGTCAGCGTATCTGTGTCGGGGCCATCTGCACAAAGCCCCCCGATCGCTCGTCTCGCTGTCAACCAGTCCCAGTGCCGTTCGCGAACATGTTGCTTTTCCTGCTACCAACTCTGGCGTGCGGGCTCACGTTGTCGCACGCTGATCGTCGTGCATACGACCGCCACTTTGCGCCAAACTATATCTTTCGGGCGACATCTCAGAACATCACCGTTGGTTGTCAGTCTCGCACTTCCGTTGTGATCAATGGGAGTGGCCCTGGTCCAACAATTTGGCTGCGAGAAGGCGAAATGCACTGGATTCGGGGGTACAACAATATCCTCGATCAAAACTTTACGATCCACTGGCATGGGCTCTACCAGCGTTCAACCCCGTTCTCGGACGGCACGCCCCAAGTTTTCCAATGGCCCATTACAACCGGACAATTTTTCGACTATGAAGCTGGGTAGGGTTGGAGAAACGAGAACGCCGTCAAGATTGGTTTGTATATGCATTGCTGCAGTACGATAATTCAGATGTAGGCGGCCCGCAAGAAATCCCCTATACATCACCTATACCTCTACCAACGACAGTGTGTGACTCGAATATGCCTTCCAGCCGTTGGCATCATCGTTGGTTAACGATTTCCCTCGCTTTTCAACAAGGACCTTGAGGATCCAAGTGACTCAGCAGGGTCTTTGAATGGCAGCGATTTTTCGATCACGGCGAAGTGGGAGCTGAACAACAACTCTTGGACTGAAGACGTTCCTCAAACCCCATACCTTGTCGATCTCTATAAGCATGGCGACGCCGCCATGTCAAATTACGAAGCTGCCTTGGCCAACGGAGGATGGGACCAGCGAACCGAATATTTCCTGCCAGGGTTGGAGAGGTCATTGACATCATCTGGGAGAACAGCAACATTCCGACGCCTCAGTATCACACCCATCCCTTACATGTTCACGGCAGCCACGTATGGGACATTGGCAGCGGGAATGGAACTTATGACGCGACGAGCAATATAAAGAAGTCGGAGGGATATACACTAATGAAGAGGGATACGACCTTATTATAACGTACCTATAGGGGAAGTGGACTAGTAGGGAAAGTGGACCACTTCTAAGGGGTGCGGAGTGGCAAATGGTGACGAGAGGGAAGGCGAAGGCGGGAGGGGCGAAGAGAACGACGATGAGGGTCATACCGAGTGTGATGAAGGGTGGAGGGGCCTCGCAGCAGGCCATGCCCGGCTTTGAGGCCGCATCGACTGAGGCGCGTAAGAGAAAGGCTGAGGATAGCGTCAACGACAAGCTCGCAGTGATGGCAGAGACCATCGCCCAGCTGGTGGCAGCTCAGAAGCAAGCGGCAGA